>NW_027173200.1:0-3583 GCF_018151085.1 Drosophila tropicalis
AAGTTTCTGGTCCGACGTGAGGGAACACAAAAATACAGCGTATCTAGTAAATTGGTAGAAATGACTTCGCCGTTGACTAGTTTATGGAGAAAGAGAATGCTCAAAAACAAGCCTATGATTATAAAGTGAAGGAAGATTAATAAGAAGAAGTCTGTCAGAATACATAAGAGGTAGGCGAAGACCCGGGTCCCAATTTAGACCGCAGACAAATTTAAGGAATTGCTTCTGTACCGATTCAATACTACGCTGGTGAACATCATTTTGCGGGTAGGGCGAACTAACGAAGTGTATAAAACCTTTTTTTAATGGGATCATCAAATTTTTTGCCCCCAACGTTTAATGAAGCCGAGAAGGCTGCTTGCTCTGTTGACAATTGAAGAAATATGAACATTAAATGAAAGTTTAGGGTCAAACATAACGCCTAAGTCTTTTGAATGATGGAACACAATCTAACAGAACAGACTTAATAGAGTAATGAGCTAGGAGCGGAGACAAACGACTGAAAGTCATAAAAGAACACTTAGAGGCGTTAAAGTGTAATTGTTTAACGTGGCACCAATCACAGAACGCATCGAGATCTGATTGCAAGTACTGTTGGAAAGAAGGATCATTATAGGAATAACAAATCTTGACGTCATCCGCAAACATGAGCACGCGTGAATGAGCCAAGGCCAAAGGCAAATCATTTATAAACAATGTAAATAATAGTGGTCCCAGATGACTGCCTTTTGGTACACCTGACGTAACTCGAACAGTTTTAGATATCGAGGAACGAAAAGACACCTTTTGGGTTCTGCCAATAAGATACGACTTTAACCAACCCAATAATTTTGGTGAAAACCCATGATGTTAAGTTTCGCGAGAAGCAAAGAATGATCAACCGTATCAAAAGCCTTACTGAAGTCAGTATAAATAACATCAGTTTGACACTTTTTACGGAAGCCATGGTGTACAAGGGTAGTCAATTCTAAAAGGTTGGTAAGCGATGAACGACCTTTCATGAAACCATGCTGACAAGGAGAAATAGTGGATCTGGATAGATGTTGAAGAGAAGACGTAATAATTTTCTCAAACAGTTTAGGTATTGCCGAAAGTTTGGCAATGCCACGGTAGTTGGAAACATCCGATTTGCTACCCTTTTTAAAAAGCGGAATAATAAATGACTCCTTCCAAATATCAGGAAATCTACAAGTCTCACTCGATATAAAGAATAACCGAGCTAAAGGCTTAGATAGGGAAATAGAACACATTTTAAGGATGCAACTAGGTATATCATCAGGCCCGGGAACGAAGGAAGACTTCATAGATGATAAGCTAGAGAGTATACAGTCTTCAGTAATACTGGGAAAAAACATACAATTTAAATGTGGGATTGAAAAGGTAGGGTATAGGGTGTGGGATCCGAAACAGTAGTAGAATATGTCAATTGAAAAAATTTAGCAAACAGATCTGCAATATCCAAATCATTATTAGCAGACTGGTCGTTAAGTCTGAAGGTGAGAAGGTACATTAGAGCGTCTTTTGGAATTGACAAAGTTGTAAAATCTTTTGGGGTTATTATAAAATTCAGCCTTACAGCGAACGAGATAATTGTTGTAGCATTGAGTATTTAAAAGACAAAATTGAGATTTGGCTATACAATAATTTGCATAGTCAAGTCGCGAACCAGTTTTTTTAAATCTTTTTAAAATATCTCGATTTAATGTTACGAAGATTAGAGAGCCTACGTGTGAACCAGACTGGCGAGCTGGAGACGGTAGAGACATTCACATAAGGAACGCATTTATCAATTAGAGAATTAAGAGCAGAATAGAAAAACTTCACTGCACAATCTATATCGCAGCACTCAAATAGAAACGACCAATCAAAAGAGAAAATAAGGCTGTTAAGAAGATTGAAATTTGTTTTACGAAAACATCTACGACGAGAATTTGAGATGTTTTTAAATAAATTAGTAACGGAATTGTAAGAAATAGTAACTTCAATGGTAGGATGATAAGGATCTTCAGGTTTCACTAGTGGCTGTGTTTGCGATACAGCACTAACAGTGGGATCAGAGACAAAAACAAGATCAAGGATTCTTTTAGAACAGTTAAGGAAAGAATTCAACTGATATAGTGGACATTCAAGTAGGCTATCAAGAAAAACATGTTGAGATGAAGGAATTAAGAAAGATAGATTATCATCAACAAGCCAAGAAATATTAGGCAAGTTAAAATCACCTAAAACTATAAGAACATCACGATCTTTAAGACGACCAAAAATAGTTCGTAAAGCATCAGCATGGTGCACGTAGATCATGATATCAGAAGCTGGAGGAATATATGAACAAGAGATATATAGGCTAAAGTTAGAACATGTAACTTCGACGCAAATAAACTCAACACCTAAGGGGAGATCAATCGGCACCACACTTGAAGACAGATTCGAGTTTACAGCAATGAGTACTCCACCGCCACGACGACCAACACGATCAAGCCTATAAGAAATAAAATTATTAGAAAGAATTTCATTATCTAAAACAGAGGAGTTAAGCCAAGTTTCAGAGAAAGCTAATATGTCAGCTGAAAAGGTTTGGCTATCACAGAAAAGGTTCGACAGCTTGGTAAGAAGTCCTCTTACATTTTGATAATGAATGCAAAGACTAGACGTTATTAGTTTTTTGAAGCAGAAGATAAAGTAGGAAGGTGGACAGGCAACGGACGAGAGCGCTTATTGGGCGCAAACTCGTGTACAACTAGGCCCTCTGGCCAAAAATTAGGGTCAACCATAGCTGAGAAGTACTCATTTGGTACTGTAATTTTAAAAGAGGAGATTTCATGAGGCCTAGAAAACTTAAACTTTTGAATTAAAACCTTAGCAGGGCAAATATTACCAATGTAAGCTGCCACAGACGACTCAGAAGTATCTGGAGCAAGCCTAGAAATAAATAATTGTTTGCGATGAGGCACTACAGTTAGTGGAGGCGGAGGAGCATTGGGATCCGCAAGTGATTGAGAGCCGGCATGATCCTGTGATTGATCAGAGTTCCCGTGAGGGATAGATTGAGGTACACCAGGGCTTGTAATGGGTACTTCAATCTGAAAAGAAGAGCATAAAGAGGGACAAGAAGATGGTGTAGGCGAAAGTAAAATCGGAGAGGAAGTAATAGAGAGAGCTGGCGACTGCTTACGAGGCAACTCAAGGGTACATTTCTTGTGCAATTTCTCAGAAGGTGGAACAAATTTGAATTGCGACAATAATTGAACGCTAGAGTCACACTCGTTTGACAGCTGTTTGGCCAGTTTGTTTAAAGAAAGAAACCTTAAACGAAGATCCCTATACATACGGCTAAAATCAAGTTGCTGGCTGGCACAAGATGGGCAAGTCCAGCGCATTAAGACAAGCTCCAGGCTTAGACACAGACAAACCAGAAAATTTGTCGTAGTCGCGGCCATTGAGGCCAGCACATTTTAAGTGAATAAGATTATCGCAGAGCCAACAAGATATTGCTCTATACTGATCATCAAAACGATCAGAATGTTTGCAATTAGGTAGACAACGAAGCCATTGAAAAGCCGAAAAAGAAAGGCAAAAAAATTAT